>NC_141337.1:12235000-12250000 GCF_037954235.1 Aulostomus chinensis | reverse complement strand
CAGAGCTGTTGCTAGGTTGCATGTGCGTGTCTGTGTGCATGTATGTGAGCGTGCTTAAATTTGTGTGTGTGTGTGTGTGTATGTTTTGCTTGACTGCCTCCGTGCCATGGACACAGAGCGAGTTCTCTGCCTGTGAATTAGCTTCCATAGCAACCAGAGCCACACAGCCAGCCAGGCAGTCAGTGAAGTGAATGAACGCCGCTCTCCTTGTGTGATCTGAAAATGGGCAGAGGCCAGATGCCAAATCTGGGTGCAGTGGGCATCCTGGCACAATGGAGTGTTGCTGTGGTGACAGCAGGGCAGCTTGTGGTGATGGTGGGGGGTAACAACATGCATTGGTATGTGGATAGCAGACTTAGTCAAAAAGCAGCATTCAGTTGATAACGGAGCCTCCATTTGTTTTCCTACAGTTTCTCCTCCTCCATTGCTATTTTTGTTTGCCGCTCAGTATCTCTCCTCTTTTCATCCTGTCCTCACTCTGTTTGCTTTTCTTCTCTTATCTCCCTCTCTCTCTCTCTCTCTCTCTCTCTCTCTATGTTTGCTTGTTTCCTCTCTTCTCCCTGTTCTGTCTCTCTCTGTGAAATAGAGGTTGCAGTGTGAGGTGGGTGGACTGTGGGGGCAGAGGAGGTTTTTTTTTTTATCAGAGTGTTATTGTCAGAGCTGGCCTATCACCTTGGATACACACACATGCACCCACATACACACATCTCAGATGTCAAACGCACGTCAAATGCTAACAACTAACAGTCAAGGTTTGACTACCAGCCAGAAAAGAAAGGAGCCCAACAGTAAACAACTCACATTAAACAACTCACATGGTGAGCTGCGCTAAATCAACCCAACTCTCTCAGACCAGGAACAAAACACCAGGTTAAAAAAATATCAACAAATCACAGGACAGACGTCAGAGACAGACTTCATGTTGGCTTGTGATCTAGATCTCCGAGGTGTGCTGTTCAGCCACCCAGACAGGAGGCCGAGCAGGCGCGTAGTCAGGATCCAGCTAATTACTAATGTTCTCATGCCGGGAAAACATGAGGGAGATGCTAATGACCTCTCTGTCTCTCTCAGATGTCTATCGACTGACCTAGCCGTAGCCATGGTAGCAAGGATGAGAGAGCATACGCGAATATTCGCACACAATACACCGTCACCTGAGGCTCAGATCAGGGATAAGTCTGAGCCAAATTTTGAAATTAAATTATAATTTGATATGATCAATTATCTCACTTGTTAGGGTGTATTTCTGGCTGTGGTGAGCAAAACAAACTGAATGCAGAGAATGGAGCTGCCAGGCCTTTCTAAGCTTTGATATTGCTTTATTACACCCATCATGTCTTTAATGAAGATGAAACAACGCGTGTTGAGCTTTTTACTGAGAAGGGGACGGAAGGCAGAGACAGGAAGAGAGTGACGGCTGCTGAACAGTGGAAGCACCTGGGAGAGAATAAGATTAGTGATCAATCACACTCTTGCACACGCATCAGCACACCAAGTACAGCTGGGCTGCAGAGAAGCCATCTGTAATGCCACATCGTAGCACTCGGTGTGTGCGCTTGTGTACGAGTGTGCTTGCCTCTCATGTTTGTTCCTGCATGCATGTGCACGCAAGTAAATTCAAGATCAAGTTCCAGTTCACTCGAGCGTGTTTCTCCTCATGGTGAAGGAACACACTCGCACAAGCTTGGCTTTACATGCACGCAGACACACACACACACACACACACACACACACACACTCGCTTTCATTGGCGTGCTCACTAATCCATGACAACACACACACACACACACACACACACGGGGACTCATGCATACGCATCGACTCTCACCTGCAGCTATAAGCTACACAGCAATGCATACTAAAAAGACCGGCAGAGAAGAAGGGCAAGGATTGGAGAGAGAGATGAATGAGACAAGCGAAGGGATGGAGTGAACGATGGCTGGATGGAGGGGGAAGGCCAGTGACAGGGGTTTGTGCGGCCTGAAAGATCTGTAATGAGATCTCCTTGAGTCAGACAGGATGCTACACACGCCTATAACGGCTGGATAACAGACAAGCAGCGGGGAACATATTAGAATGCAACAGCTTAGCTGGCTAATATCAAATCCATGCAGACGGCATTAGCATGAAACACCATCTAACTCTCTTGCACACATCGATCTTCTTGAAAAACAACTAGCCTTGTCACTGGGATGGCGGAATTAGCTAAGGCTGGCAACAGTTCAAAGCTACCTAAGCAGTTTTTACCCCGCAGCTTCAAATTATAATAGGTTAGCGTTGACCCGGTGTTGCTTTTAGCATGTTAGCTTGTGTAAGAGGGTGAGTCACAAGCTTTGCTGAGAGAAGCTGCAGTGAAAATTTAAACATCAGAGCAGCCAACAAACCCTGGGCTATCTCCGTGGCCATATTTATTTATGTGGTTTGACACCCACCATCTCTCACACACTAACACACACACACACACACTCTAACACACATTATAAAAGCTCACACCAAGCTTGCATATGGTGGCAAACCAGAAATGTATTTCTATCTTTAGGTGAACAAGAAAGAAACTCAAACAGTATCCACCTGTGGTATATTGTATTTGTCTGTTCCGTTGTTGTCCAAAAACTATGTAAAGGCTTATATGAGTGATATAATTGCACTAGGTGACACGTTCCTCCATTAGGCCACCAGTCGATCCCATATACTGTAGACAGAAGAAAATTCTGACTTTGATATCTCACTCTGTAGTCAAAAAAATCATAATCATATCAAATATTAATACCAATACAATTGAATGAACCTCTTAAATAAGTTATGGACACTTTCTAGGCCTTCACTAGTTAAAGGTAAATCAACACGGACTCACTGCACCAAAGGGGACACAGGCTATAACACCAATGAGATACTAGTTAGCGACAGAATTAGAAACAATGCAGAAAAGAGCTAAGATCAGTAGCAGCAGTTGTTGAAATGCTTTGGACAAAATTTGAAGTTGACCAAGCGGAGCAGTGGTAGCCAATGTTGCATCAATGCGCAGTTCTAGAGAGGCGCACATCAAGCTGCGCTGCGGCATCTGTTTGGCTCGACACACCCCTGCAACTGGATACTCGAATGATGTGACACCATCTTGAGTTAATAAAACTCATATTACCGTGCATGAATGATGTCAAACTATTAATGAGCTCATACATTTTTGGTATTTTAATGGGCATTTTTGAAACCAAGACAAATAGAATAACCCCATACTTATTGTTTGAAATGGATACCAGTGTAAGAAATAACCCTCCTCTTCTCTTGACACCACAAACTTTTCTTTCCTCCCTTTCTCTCAACCTCTCCATCCCTCTCTGCATCTCCACCTTTTCTCCGAGACAACTCCATCTTTCAGTATAGCATGCTGTCTCCTGCCTCCCTTCCTCCTTTGAGTTAGCCTATCTCTTTATCCTGTCAGTGCCTGAATCTTTCACTGTTTCTCTCTTCCTCTTCCGCCACACATCTCTCCATCCCCATCCTCCCTTTATTTAACCTTTTATGCTATCTCCCTCTTCCTCTGCATCTCTCTTAAATGCTTCTCAACCTCTCTCACAGCCCTCTTTTTCATCATCCACCACTTCGCCAACATCTATACTGCTTTGCCTCCTTCCTTCCCATTAACCCCCCCTAAAAATCCTGCCTCTTTCTCATCCTCCATTTTCCCCTTCCGCCTTTTTCTGCATCTTCAGCTCACATCTGTTAGTCTAACACTAATCTTCTCCCTTTTCAGCATCCTACCCTCACCCCCATTACACTTAATTAACGGGTCTGTTCTTTTTTTTAACCACTCTTCCCTTCTCCGCCCCTCTATCTCACTCTCAGGATGACACACGATTACAAATTCCTGTCTCATTCAGAGAGTCACATCCTCATGCACGCACACACGCACACACACCTCCCCTGTTAATATATTCAGTGTGCATAATGTCATCGTCAAGGTTAACAGCTGAGGTGCTAATGGCGTGAGGATCTGGGGGGTTGTGGGTAATGTAGGAAATACGTTATGGTTTCTGATTGGAGTGTTATTCCATGACAGTCGGCAGGTTTTTTTGTTCTTTGGAGGGGGGGGTTAACTGATGATGAGGTCATCTGATAATACATCATCGAGAAAGATCAATCTTCTAATCAACTGGTAATTATGGTCATAAATGTTTGGAGCCGAAGGCAATCAACTGAAGAGAATTTCATGCCGTTTTAGCCTCAGCCCGCAGTCTTTGTGCCGTCGTTTATGTTCATTAATGTGAAGAGCTGCTATTGTTCCATGGATAATTCATTGACATGCACGGCATCAGCGCCCACGTTTGTTTATGTGTGTGTGTGTGTGTGTGTGTGTGTGTGTGTGTGTGTGTGTGTGTATGCCTGCCGTGAACAGATGCAAAAGGCATGACAAGAAAATAACCTTCCCGCCCTCCCTCATCTGATGCGATGACGAGACGTGCCTCTCATGCCCCCCCAGACACACATGCACACACCTCTATTTTTATCATCTTTACACTCCCCCACACCATGTCCCTCCATCCCTCTCTCTCTCTCACTCGCTCTCTCTCCCTCTCTCTCTCTCCCTTCCTGTCTGTCTCACTCTTGCCGTCTCTCTGTCCTTGGGTGTCTGCAGCCAGCTGTGTCTTTGGGCCATTAATGCCCCCCCCTTCCCCCCATCCATTTTCCCCATCACTGATTTCTCCTGTAGATTCGACCCTCCCTCCTCCCCCCCACTGGGCTCCTCCCCCTCCTCCTCCACATCCCTTCGCACTCGTCTGTCCCTGTGACCACTGGGGCTCCATTGTCACAGCCACTGCTGATAAGAGTCTCGTCCTCTGTCCGGCATTCTGTTTCACCACTGCACCAAAATCAGACAGCTGCACGCAACCACATCTGAGCCCAAACGCTCATGGATGCACACTGATTAGAAACTAAGAAACCAAAGCAGGACAGACACACACACACACACACACACACACACACACACCTTTTGCTAAAACACTAACACTTACTCCAGAGAAAAGCTACTCCGTCAGCATCCTCTGCTTTCTCTTAATGGAAAACTCTAGTTCTGCCAGACTCTTACAGCTTCCTTCCACCATGAAAAGTTATTGTGCTGCAAGATATAGTGCCATTTACTTCTCCGCTAATTCACTCATCATCACAAAACTGTGATTGATCCACTTTTCCAGTGTCACAACGATGTAAAGTCTTAACAGCGGAGGAGAGAGGGCAGGTTGTCTTTCAGGAAGTAGGCCACGGGTAGCGTGCCCTTGTTGCATCTGTGCGGTCAGCAGAGCACTGATGTCTGAGCACTTGTGATGCAGAAGCTTACATCTCTCCATCCTCCCCATCATTTCACTGGCACATACTTCATGCCGGGTTGAACCCTAAAATGTACAGTATTATAAAGGCACATCTGGGGTATAAACAGAGCAAAATAATCAACTTGACTGGAATTCATTTAATTAGAAATGAATGAGAAAAGGATCCAACTTCTCATTGGATTTATTAGCTCAGTAAGCTTGGTCTTTCATCACTAGTTTCAAGTATTCCTCATTACAGCTCAATGTTCATGTTGTAAATTATGGCCCCATTTACAATAGAATTGATGATAAAGCCGAGCACTGAATGCTTCAGGGTAGGTTAGCTGATTAGCTGCTACCACAGGATGCAAGCCCTCAACCATGTTTCTACCTGCCCATTCAAATACAGTTACCTACGATTCCATAAAATTAAGGTTGCAAAAACCAAAATTCCAAACTTATGGCTTTTATTTACTCCAAACTGTAAGCTATGTCCCCTTTGTCAACACAGGAATCAAAGTCTTTCTTCCTTCCCTGATCTTTTGATGTTTTTAAGGATCATTTTAGTTTTGGTACGCTAACAACTGCATGTCTTTTCTCATTTTTGGCTTCAGCATTATCATTTATTATCACGCATTATCACGCACCAAATGACCATATGGGAATGTTACAAAGTAAACAATTTCCTTGTTTCTTAAAATAGAATCATATGCTTTCAAATTTCTGGTCATTTGCTGCCCCCTGTTGATGTGGAGTTTGAAATGTGAAGCACTAGCTTGTTCAACAGCTACAAATTGTTTCTTTCCAAGTCCAAGGTGAATAGATTCAACGGGGGGTGGGGGGGGGAGGGGTGGAGATGAAAAAGTGAAAAAAATGTTGGGTTTTTTTGTATTACCAAATACTCTTTTAGGCTTTCACTTCTTTCTTGTCTCTCCATGGAGGGCCATAACAAACAGGTCGGGATCCACTGACCTAGTGAACCAAATAATTCTATAGCAGTGTTTCATTTTTTTAAGTTTTGTAGAATAAAAAAATTGTTTTCCCGGGGGCTATGACTCCCTCTCCCTCTCTGTACAGACCAGGCAATCGTACAAAGAGTGACAAATGTGGATGAAATAACACATTGATATTGTACTACTACATAATACTGTAATATTCATAGATAATGACCTGATTGAAGGAGATTTTGGCTTCAGGTACTTTATTGGAGTAATGCAAAGTGTGTGTGTCTGTGTGTATGTATGTGTGTTGGGTGGGTGGGTGGTGATGGGGGTTTGAATGTCACTGTGATTCTGACAGCATCAAAAGCTTGTGTTCCTTTCCACACACACACACACACACACACACACACATACACACACACACACACACACACACACACACACACATACACACACACAATGTCTCTCACATTTCAGGTCTCTTTGAACCACTAGAGGACAATAACAATGAATTGTCCGAAACAGGGAGGGGGGCACAAACAGAGATGTGCACAAAATGATGCCTCATTGCATCATCTGTATCACAGCCGTTTCCTGTCAGCCCAACACCCCCAACACTTCCCTCCCCCACCCTCACTCAAGACCTCTCCCTCCGTCTTCCCCCTTCTATCCTTCCATCCATTACACGTCTCTCACCCTCCTCCTTTTCCGACCACTCCATTGATTGCAACATTCAGTTTCCGGCTCTAATTCTAATACACTGTTGCACTTGAATATGTAAATGAGCCCATTGGGGGGATTCTGTTGTTGTCATGGAAACCTCTCATCAAACATACACACACGCACATGCCATCGGGACATGCTCACTCACGCAAGGAAGGCCAAGGTGAATGCATGCATGCTCGTGTGTGTGTGTGTGTGTGTGTGTGTGTGTGTGTGTGTGTGTTTGCGTATGCGTATGCGTGCACGAGAGAGAGAGTGTGTGTGTGTATATGTGTGTGTAGAAACTTTGACATGGCATGGGGCTTCGCCGCAGTTAAAATGACCTCACTGTGCCCTTGGGTGCCAGTGTGTATGTTTGAAAGTGAGAGAGGGAGAGAGAGAGGGAGGGAGGGGGGGAATACTGTACGTGTCCACTGCCTGGCTTGATGCTCTTTGAAGACTCCCTCCACCGCTCTCTCTCCTCCACCTCCCCCAAACCCCCATCCACCACCTCTTCTCCCCTCTCGCCATGTTTGTGCAGCCTTCTAATCGCACTGACAGGAGAACAGCACTCTGTGCAGCTTCTGCCACCATGCATGCACGGAAACACACACGGAACACAAACACATGCAGAATTAATACACTTTGCATGTATTCTGTTTTTTTGCGCATGCACCTCAGTGAACTCCAAGAGACACACAGAAACACACACACACACACACACACACACACACATACAAACACACTCACACACTCACATCCTGCTTGAGTCTTGCTGAGGAGTCTCATGTGCCGTTAATGCGCTGCTCTCCCACTGTGCCGCTGTCTGTCCCTGTATGTTGCTTTGGGGACATTTTTAGGTCACGAGGATGTCACACCAATCTGTGTGTGATTGTGAGTGAGTGAGGCAGCAGGGCGGTGTCTGTGTTTACCGCAATACTGCATCTTTTAATGCCTTTTTGTGGTTTCCTCTGCTTACAAGCTGCACAGTGGGGTTTTAGTTTTACCTTCACCAAGGAGGCCAATGTGTAGCACGGGTCAATGAAGACCCCATCAAATGTTGGCCCAGAAAAAATGGGATGCGTGCCGTTTGGTTGGGGCTGGAATTTAGTACCAGATGGGGTTTTTTTGTACTTTACTTTCTCTATGACAAGAAAAATCTAATTTAATTTACAAAAAAAATAAAAAAAAAAATTCACAATTTGTAGATGTACTGCTAACGTTAGCCACAGCTGCTACATGTGATGCTTTCAAATCTTTTCCTTTTCTAGATGTTTCTAGATGTTACCACAGGGTAGGAGTGTGTTGTCTTTTGCCTGCATCAAAACCAACACTTGAGAGAGCGTTTTGCTCACCATTGTCCTGACTGTGCGAAGGCCGCATTGCAGGAGTGACGTCTGATGGTCTCAGTCTGTCTCCAAGGCACCAAAAGACTCTGTAAAACTGATGCAGCCCATTCAAAGACATTGTCTCAAATGGACCTTGGCTGCAATCTGAGTTGTCAGAGAGTCCTACTGGTAAAATTTTTAAATGACTAAACATGGTGGTGAAAATTGGTAAGAGAATTGTTGACAATTGAAGCAAAGTTATCTGACTCCCTCAACGGATAAATTATTAACACAAGCAAGGGCCTTTATTGGAACAATAACAAGTTATTGGATGATATGTTTTGGGTGGCAGGCAGGCAACATCCTTCTCACAGACAATGACACTTCAGTTCGGTTTTGAATCAAGAGGGAAGTATTCTCTCTGTCCTGCGAAACAAGCAGATCCAACAAATGTCTGCCTTAGTGGTTTTGTTTGAACTCAATTTTAGGAGAATGTGGGAGGCCTTGTG
Organism: Aulostomus chinensis; assembly: GCF_037954235.1. Lineage (NCBI taxonomy): Eukaryota > Metazoa > Chordata > Actinopteri > Syngnathiformes > Aulostomidae > Aulostomus > Aulostomus chinensis. Next base: position 12,241,214 of record NC_141337.1, on the reverse strand, counting down.
GGCATACAAGTGAGTGCTTGTGCGTCTGTTTTTGCATGTGTGCGTGCGTGTGCGCGAGTGTGACTGTGTGCATGTGAGTGTGTGTGTGTGTGTGTGTGTGTGTGTGTGTGTGTGTGTGTGTGTGTGTGTGTGTGTGTGTGTGTTCGCACAGCTAGTCAAATGAGCTTGTCAGTATCCAGCGCAGGCCTCTCTCTGGTGGCAGGCAGATGACAGTGCAGTGATTGGGCTGATTTCACCGAGGACGTGAGGGGAAATCTGAAAGCTGCCTCAGGGCTCAGGTGCTTATCACCTCACCACACACACGCACACACACACACACGCACAGACATTCGCACACACACACATTTCTGATGCACAAACTTAGGTGTGTGTGTGAGTGTGTTTGTGTGTGTGTGTGAGTGTATGTGTGTGTGTATTAATATATATACATGCAGACAAATACTGCTGTAGCCCACACTAGATGCAAACACATGAAACATATTTGATTAACTCTCTCTCTCTCTCTCTCTCTCTCTCTCTCTCTCTCTCTCTCTCTCTCTCTCTCTCTCTCTCTCTCTATCTTGCACCTTATTATGAAGTTAATCATCAAAACCTTTCCTGTTTGCTCTTCTGGCCACTCACTAGCCATACATACACACACACACACACACACACACACACACACACACACATACACACACACACATACATATACATATACACACACACACCTGCAGGTGTGTGCATTTCTCTGTGTGTGCATGTGTGGGAGACCAATTATTCTACCCAGGGTGAGTGGAAAAGGGGAAATTAGAGTTTGAATGAAGGTCTGCATGAACTTCCTCTGACAATTATTGACAATTAATTGTAGCACAAGTGGCACGTGTTATATTACACAAACACTAACTGCAAACATTCATTTAGGGCACCTGCTGTTTATTTTTCAATTTTTATTTTTTAATCAAATTTCCTGCATTTGTTTTTTGGTAAAATGTTTTAAATTTGGAAACTGTCAACAAAAAAACTTCAGATACACAAAAATGTGCCAAGTGAGTGCTGTATGGTTCTAAAACGTATCATTTTGAATGGAAAAAAAACATAGTCATAATCAAATAATTCAGTATGATATTGTACCTGCATGAATATGTCAAGAAGAATATATTCAAGTAAAAGAAAGAAAGAAATTAGCATTGTAGGATGTCATTCTGTGGAAAAGACACGGGACAACAACACAATGAAATTGCAGTGACATTTCATGAATTATAACAGCGTTGAAAACAATTAAAAAGTCAGAGCTGTCAAATAGTGTGCAAATAAACACTGATAAACACAATTAGTGGCGATACATTTAGAAGTAATACGGAGAGTTTTGTCAGTGACTGCAGTGTATGTCTGTCCAAGCTCGTTATGGGAATACCTTCACAGCCCACCTTCCCTCTCCTTGCTAGCATTAAGTCTAGCTAGCGACCTGTTAGCGATACAGGAGCATCGCATCTCCGTCACATTCAGAATGCAAAAGTTCAACGTCGAAACACTCGGTTTTGGTTCACCCATCAATGAGAGAAGTGGTCAGGATAGGGATTCCTACAGCATAGCCTTTAGCTTTGCTTGTAGCTTGCTTCCACTGCTTTAACCTCCACTTGTTGCCCAAACTGATCTGATAATCTGATGATCTGCACCGGTATCGGCTCTGCCGTCAAATGTAAGGTGAAGTGTGTAGTATCTAGTGTTCTTGTTGTGGTGTAGCATCTGTTATACACGAGTATGGGTTTCCCTGGATACCGTTAGGCTCGGTCCGAGCTACTTTGTTTGTTCCCCAGTTACAGAAGCAAAGCTGTGTGCATCCATAGATTGGACAGCTAGCTTACCGTGAGGAGATATTTGCTGAATTTGCCAAAAAGTGTAGATTATATTACAGCAGCTGAAGCATTAAACTGCGTCCTCCTGCAGTGTCTCCTGAGTCACTTTATTGCTTCTGTAGTTATACACAACGATACCTGATGAGGCCACAGGGTGCTTGTGAATAGAATTTAGAAGTGCATATTGACCTCAGCTCACCATGATGCAGCAATTTGAAATAAATTACATTTAATGGAATGGGAAGGGCTTGAAAAAGACTGATATATGACCAGAAATAAACACAGAGGAAAGAGACTGTGAGAAGTTCAGGTCTTGATGCTCCACTTGGTAGAGTGACTCGGTGACTGCCGGCCTGATTTCCTCCTGCGTGTCTTCAGTTCTCGTCCATTTTGTTTATCTCCGTCACATCCGTTTCTATTTTTCCTCCTTTCTCATACTTTAATTACACATTTGTCTGCATCGGGAAAGACTGTGAATTAAGCATCTACTATCCGCTGTGTCCTTGACTCTTCTCCTCACCCCCCCCCCCTCCCCATCTTGTGCACTCCCTCAGCCCTCTCTGGCTCACCCCGACTGTATTTCTCCATCCTTTTTTTTCATCTCTGTCCTTCCTTTCTCTTCTCTCTGGGCGAGATAGCGAGAAAGAGAGTGGGGGTGAGGGATGGTGCGAGGAGACAGAGGACTGCGGTGGGTGGAGATCATAGAGTAGATGAGGCCGTGTGGTGCGGATGGATAGACAGATGCATTGATAAAGGCGGCCGACTCCACAGCACGCTCTCTGCATATCCAATCTCTCTCCCCCGTCTCTATCCTTCGCTCTCTCATCTCTCTGTTTCATTTCAGGACTAATGCTCCCGTAGCCTTCAAATGTCAGTTCAGTATGGCAACCTATTAGATGGTTAGCCTGAGTAGCTGACAGCTCTCACCCTCTCCTCCTTGCCTTTTCACGCACATTCAGGACAGAATGATTGTTGAAAGCATTTGCAGTCTCTCAGAACAGGTGAAAAAGAACATGATAGACACTGATGAAGGACTCTCACCCAAATCCATTTAGAGACATCGCGCCATCTCGCCAGTGGCTGAATGTAATGAAAATCACCTCCTCATGAACCCTACTCGAGTTCAAGATTTACGATTTAAATATTTTGTTTTTGTGCTGCTTTAAATTTCAGAGGGAACTATCCAACCTATATGAGGGAACACCCTAGAAAAACATCATCCAAAGGTTCTTGAAAGGTCACAAACATCCTGAACCTTTACAGAACATTTAGGGAAAACATCCTTTGGAAGCCCTGCAGTGCAGAGTTCCCTTTTGTCCCATTTTATTTCTATTATGGTCACAAGAGAATATTTGGTTCTCTGTGAGTCACTTGAAACCTTAAAGAAGGTTCACCAGTGATAACGTTCCTAAAATGTTCTGAGAATTTTCCTGTTGGTGTAAATGACATCACCTCGTAAAATTGGCAGTTCTTTTAAGAGTATGGGGTTGTTATTGGGTGGAATTATGGGAGACCATTCAGGATGTACAGGGAACATTTATGGGATAGTTTAAAATATGTAGGACATTCCCTCTGGGTCTCAAACCTGTCACCCCAGATAATTGCAGAACCTATCGAGGCATTTCAGGAACAATAAGACTTAAAAAAAATCCTCTTTAGGTTCTTACTTTACCTCTTCAGAACATTTGCACAACTGTAACACAAACAGAAAGGAATGTTCTATTTTGCATCCATCCATTTTCTTCCACTTATACTGTTAAGGGTTGTGGGGTCTGGATCCTATCCCAGCAGCCTTCAGGTGAGAGGTGGGGCTCACCCTGATCGAGTCACCGGTCCATCACAGGGCCAACACATAGAGACAGACAACCATTCTCGTCCCCTCTTGATGTCTTTGGACTGTGGGAGGAATCTGGAGAACCAGAGAGAACCCACACAGGAACAGGGAGAACATGGAGACTCCACACAGAAAGATCCTGTGCTGGAGCCGGGACTCAAACCCAGAACCTTCTTGGTGTGAGGCAACAGTGCTGACCACTGCACCACCGTGCCGCACTTGTTCTATATTCGTTCCCATACACATTCATAGAACATCCTGAATGTTCCCATCAAGGACTCCTTATCATGAGCATCCAGGAATGTTCTCGCAACATTATGATGTCATTTAAGCTGACAAAGATGTTTTAGGAAATTTCTAGCCAGATACTTGTCAATATTATTCTATTTCTTGAAATTTAGATTCAAGTCTTACAAACGAAGCATCAGATTAATTTATGATTATTATTTATCAAAACAATTCCAGTTACAGTTTTAAACCTGGTAAATTGTGGAATGTAGAACTTTGCTACTTTGGTGTTGATACTTTTCTACAGAAGAACATATCTGAATAATAATCCATCGCTGCAGCCGTCTAAAAAGGCATGATTTCCAGCAAAGCTCAAATAGAGAGGGAGAGATGGAGAATATATATACATAAACAGAGAGAGAGAGAGAGAAAGTGAGAGAGAAAGGGAGCGAGAGAGAGAGAGAGAGAGAGAGAGAGAGAGAGAGAGAGAGAGAGAGAGAACGGCATGAAACAGAGGATTAGGAGCTTAGTTAGCCTGCATGAAATCCCCTTTTCCTCTCGCGCCCTACAAAGTAAAGAAGGCAATTGGCCACATTGTACAAAAAGAGGAAGTGTGTGTGTGTGTGTGTGTGTGTGTGTGTGTGTGTGTGTGTGTGTGTGTGTGTGTGTGTGTGTGTGTGTGTGTGTGTGAGAGAGACGGGGAGGGGGTGGTTTGAATTGCAGAATCTTGCTGAATTCATCACAGCCTTTTATGCTTCCCTCGTGCTGCTCTGCATGGCTGCCGCCTCACCTGTGACATCACATTTATCAATACAGGAAGCTGTTTTTTTCCCCTCTCTCTTTTTTCCTTGTTTGGCATGAGACATAAAGGCAGGAGGGGGACTGACATTGGCCTTGAAGCCTGCTATTGTCTTGCTTCCAGGACAGCCAGCCAACCAGCAGCTAAGTCAGAGAGAGAGAGAGAGAGAGAGAGAGAGAGAGAAAGAGAGAGAGAGAGAGAGAGAGAGAGAGAGAGAGAGAGAGAGAGATGGTTGCCATGGTTACTTCCCGGGAGATGCGAGCACACTTGTTTATCTGTTGGCCGAGTGAGCGTGCACGGTGGGGCTCGCTTGCCGAGCAGATGTGCATGTCTGCGTGTTGGTGTGTACTAGCGTGTTTATCAGCATGTGTGTGCGTGTGTGCGTGTGTGCATATGTTTGTGTTGATGCGACGTCATGCCCAAGCACAGACACACAGAGTCTCATAAACTGACCCCTCCAGTGCTTTCTTTGTAAACAAACCTGCGTGCACATACAAACACACACACACACACACACACACACTTCATAGAAACCCAGCTTACCTGCTAGGTTGTATTGAGCCAACAAGGACGGTACTGATACATGCTAATTGGCCTGGTGTGAGCTCAGAAGCGGCTGAAGAAAAGAGGGGAATGGAAAGCAGAAATGGACGAAAGAAAGAGGGATAGAGTATGTGTAGGGTGACACAGAAACGGACGAAAGGAAATGAGAACAGATTGAGGAAAAGTTGGACAAAAGAAAAAGACGGAATAAGATGTGACACCAAGAGTGTGGCAGGAAAAAGGCTGACAGGAAATGAGACAGGAGGAAAGAGAAGAGCTGAAGAAGGAAAGAGGCAGAAGCTCAGATAAAGAGACAGAGAAGGAGAGAGCACAGTTTGGAGAGAAGTAGATGCATAAGAGGGGAAAGTGAATGAGATGAAAACAAAAAGAGGAAAGGAATGAAGATATAGATGGAGGAAATGTGATGTGATAAGATGACTTATGGTGTGATGAGATGCGACCCGACGAGTGCAAGCCGCGGCGCGCTGCCATGCTAGCAGAGAGCAGCCTGGGCCCTATAGAGTAGTCACTGCAGGCACTGTAGTATGTCAAATGTCACAGACACTAAGCTACAATGCCTCTCTCTCTCTCACACACACACACACACACACACTCACATCTTCACATGCAGCTGCCCCCGCAAAGACACAGAGGTCATTGTATGCATGGGGTTGTTTTTACATCTTTTTTTATAAAAACATTCTTCTTTTACAGGAATGCAGTTGTACATAATCAGGTGACACACACTCAAAGTGTATTTATACATACATGTACATATGTATTTATTGTGTTCACGCATGCATAAGTAGCAGCATCCCCACGCAGCTAAAAGACGTCAGAAACATGTTCCATTTTAGGACAAGTCTTTATTCACTGTCACGTGTACTTTGCGGCCATGCCTTCTCTGCATTTAGCCCTTTATGGAGCAGTGAACTACTACGTGAGGCAATCGGCAACCAGCTCTCAATCTTT
>NC_141337.1:12225000-12230000 GCF_037954235.1 Aulostomus chinensis | reverse complement strand
AGAGAGGAAGTGAGTAAGACAGAGAGAGAAGTTACGATCAGTTTCCTCTTGAAACGGCCCTTTTTCATTTATTTTCATCAGCCGCCTCTGCCAACATATCTCGGCTCTCCTCCTTTTTTCCCGTGCACACAAATCCCCTTTCTCTTTAGCTCATATGTATGCAAATAAGGCATCCTATGCAAATGAGACAGGTAGGGACCGGCAGCAGAGAGGGAGAGGAAATGCTGGAAGAAAGGGGGGTAAAAATGGGATGAGAGGATGGAGTCTAGAGAGGTGGTGGAAGAGGAAGTGAGGTTTTCTCCTCCCAGGTTCCAATCAGTCTCTGAGGTTTCTGCAACATAACCCTGAAGATGGAATCAGATACCTGACATCATTTTGAATCGTAATATTCATGATTCAATGTTGTGCAACATCCACACTCACAAAATAACATAAAATAAGACCTCCATCATATGCCAACAATTTTGTTCGATTATATTTCAAAATGATGTCATGTTTTCAAAACCTCCAGCATCCCGTCCCAAAGATGCGGCCGTGTCCCTCCTTACCTCCCCCCTCCATCCATATGCATTTGTTTTCTCTTTCATTTTACTGGAAAGGATAAACATCTTGGAAGAGATTTTTCCATCGGCCTTTTCTCCTTCCACCATCTGCCACTGCGAGAAACTCTGATTTTTTTAAAATTTATTTATTTATTTTGCAATCAGCTCCCAGTTTTGGAGCAGTCCAGCACATTTCATAAGAAGACTAACCTTGTTGCAACCATTGGAACTGCAGTGTATTGACGTGTAGAGGCTGCCAGGCTTTCTCAGCCATGATCAGGGTTTGTTTGTCATTAGAACACTAATGCCCGGAATTAATGTTTTATTAATGATGACTTAACTGGTGCTAAATAGCTTAGCAGCTTTTCCTTATAGGTGTATAATGTCAGTGCCTAAATTGGTGTGACTTAGAAGGCTAGTGGTGAGTTGCCAAGGAAACAAGGACGGCTTGATACTAATTGGCTGTAGGCTGGTTGCTCTGTGTGCTAGTTGGTCAAGATTAAGCAATGTGTCTCACTACTGACAGATGGAAAGAAGGTTGGGATACCTGGCTTCTCATTCAACATCAAACCCCTATTTACCTGTCCACAGTCATCAGAAGTATTACACCCATAATGCGCCTCACTTCCTGTTTAGATGGATGATGTCATAATGTCACACATGATCTGGATCCAGCAGGTTTAAAGAGGCAAGGCAAGAGTGAGTGAGATATTTTTTGATGACAGTGTTGGTTGCGGTATCGTGTGATGTTCAAAAATGTGTGTGTCTTGTTACATGTGCATATCTACATTATGTATGTGTGTGTGTGTGTGTGTGTGTGTGTGTGTGTGTGTGAGTGTGTTCAGGATCAAAGCAGGAGTTCAGAGAGCTATTGATGCATCTTCTGACCAAGCTGCCTTGTAGCACAATATGTGAACTCTGCAGTTTTCCTAACGCATACACACATACCTACACACATGTACACACATACGCACACACACGCGTGCGCACACACACACACACACACACACACACACACACACAGTAGCATCACACAAGCCTATACAGACTCAGGAAAAGATGTAATTATAATTATGGATGAGCACATAAGAGAATAAATCCTCATTAGGTATAAAATCTGCAGATATTTGTTGTTTTGTTTGGGTTGAATGTTTTTATTCTATTTTCCAAACAACCTCCCACGACAACCTCTAGATTTAAAAAGTGAAGCCAGCACAAAAGTACCAAAACCTGCAGTTTTTAAAGTTTTTCAATGCCCAAAAAAAAGCCCACCAAAATCACATTTACAATCTTTTTGAAAATGATGAAGGTACAAGGGCTGAATTCTGTCATTTAAATAACCTAAATCTAAATGTTAGGCATAATAAGTATACTCTTTGAGTGACAGGTGGTGGAGATGTCTCACCTTTACGGTCTAATGTCTACATCCCAGCTAGATCAGCTCCTCTCTAGCGCCACCCATTCATATAGTGGCCAAACTGTGGAATTACAAGTCTGGTGTCTGTCACATTGTGGTTGCTTTTTCTCAGCGGCTTAGTTTTTATACCAATGTATCATATTATAGTTCACATTTGGATCATTTCTATTTTTAAGTCTGGAAGAGACACCAAGTTATTTACATGTAAGAGATCTTTAGTGGGTTCCGCATTTTGTTTGTCTCGCCCAGGCCTGGATTATTCCAAATATATTCTTGACAAAATTTCAAAGCGAATTATTTAAAGGTTAGAGGGCAATTTGGGGGCCCTAACAGACCTGGGCATGTGACAACTGACCCCGTTACACCCTATGTCAAACCATATAACATCAATGACCAGGAAGTGTTTTTTTTGTTTAATTTTTTAGAAACTGACGATCCAGATCTCTTTGTGGAGTCCACAAACCAACATGTGACATCACAGCCACTTCTCAGGTTATCTTGTGTTTCCTGCGCTGTACTCTAGAAGATTCACCTCTTGTTTCTGTCTGTCCGGCAGCATCCTTTCACACCCTCTCTATCAGTCAACCTCTCTTGGCCCGTCTGCCTGCAGGAGGGATGAAGTCATGCACTGCAGGCATAGTGCAAATCCCTCCCCCACTTGCTGTGCCCTCACTGTGCCCTCACTTAGTCACAAGCATATGGGTGCATCGTTGTGCCAGTGCCCCTCCCAGAACACCTGACTCTGCCTAGTCATGCATGGAAGGCAGTGCACACACATACACACACACACACACACACACACACACACACACACACACACATAGATAGAGCAGACACACCGACGCACACTAAAAAATCACACCACCAATCTTGCATGACGGGCATATCCTTGATTGTCCCGTGATGTTCCCCCACAGTGAACTTGACCACCAACTGTGGGTAATAGTCTCTGTGAAGACACCCTTCACTCTCATCCAAACACTCCTACGTTGCTCTACCTTTTGTTCTGGATGACAGGATGTTGCACGTTTAGTATTTAGCAATGTAAATCCCTTCGGTGGCAGCAGCAAGACTAAAAAATATGCGCCCTCCCAAGGTAGTTAAGATAAACACGCTCACCACCTAACGTATGCTCAGTCAGCTGATCCTGCATTAGTGCTGCTGTATTTATTCAATAATTTCACATAGCGCAGTGATGGTGGCAGTTAATCTACAAAATGGGACCTTTGTGATGGCTAATTCAGATGATGTCCTTCGCCACTCACCACTTGTGCGCGCATTAAGGGCTCACACTTAAGATATCACAGAGCAGAATATAAAGCAGCCGCAAGACGTGTCGTGTTTTTCTCAAACTTGAGACCTGCTGGTTGTAGTTATGATACTGTGCTACAGGAAGAAAAGCTGGGGCAGTCTTTGATGTGTACAAAAGGAATTTCGGGAAATGATATAAGTCACTTCATAGTGTTTGGAATGAGTATTTGTATTTGCCCGTGCCGCACGAACACTTGGAAAGGGGCAGGTAGGAAAATGGTGCTAATTATCATTAGTTCTTTGTGATTAACCATGTGACACGCGCACACACACAGTACTGTGATGCCCTCTGCTGTGTGGCACAAAATGGCGGAGTGTGTGTGTGTGTGTGTGTGTGTGTGTGTGTGTGTGTGTGTGTGTGTGTGTGTGTGTGTGTGTGTGAGTGTGTGTGTCCTAGCAGTGGCTAAAAAGATGGGAACAAGGCCAGGCAGAGGAGGATGCAAGGACTTGGCACTGTGTGTGCATGCGTGTGTTCACGTGTGTGTGTGCAAGCGAGCGATAACATTCAGGTGAGTGAGTGAACATTGACTGACTCAGAGAGTGTGGCCCCAGCCGACTGCCCCATTTACAGACAACTATGGTGCCACACACACACACACACACACACACACACACACACACACACATACAAACAACCAAAACCATGTAGGTGTCAAAACTTGTGCGCTCACAAAGACACACTAAGTGATGATAGCAAGGATAAAAGAGACCAAAAAAAGAAAGGGGGGTGTATTTTCTCCTGCAGGTGGAGAGTGACCTTCACTCCAACTCTCTTTTCACTCATCTGTCCATCCCTCCCTCTTTTGCTCTCACTCTCTCCCTGTATCCCCTGTTCAGCGCTCAGTTGTGTGGCAGGTAATTTGCGCGCTATTGGAGATTAAAGTTTAATTAGTGAGCGAGGAGTCATTTGGGTCTTAGTTGAGTGGAATAAGGCAACAGCGTGCACAAGTGCGCGCGCTTGTGTGTGTGTGTGTGTGCGTGTGCGAGCATGTCCCTCCTGCTCGCATGCTCACCCTAACACATCAAGGCTCATCACCAAGAGAGAAAGCGAGAGTGGGAGTAGAGGATCCAATTCCTCCTTTCATCAACAAAGAACAAAGGATGAAGTCTTCCCCATTTCCTCTTCATCTCCTCCTCCTCCTCCTCCTCATTTCTCCCTCTTTCTCTTTTTTTCTCCTTTGCGCCACTCCTGCGCTCAGTTCAGTTGGCAGTGTTCCATAGCCATATTCACACTTCCCTGGTCCCTCCTTGGTGAGACACACACACACACACACACACACACACACACAGACACGTCACCTCCACCATTGCTATCACACTGCACCACATGCGGGACAAAAAAGAAAAGGGAGGGAAAAAGATAGCGAGATAACTTAGTCTCTTTTCATCTCCCTTTGAGAAATGACCGACACATCTGTCACCTGAGGTGCCAGGTATCATGGTATCATCACCTCCTTCTTTGTTGCGTCTTTCATTCCATCATTCATTCCGGCACAGTCTGCTGGTTTCCCCCTTCAATCTGTTGTTCCCTTCCTCCAATCTGTTTATTTTTCCTGCCCCTCTCTCTCCTGCAAAGTGTTATAACTTTATCATCTGTCTCAAAGCCACTTACTTTTTTTTCCCCTTTGGTTTTAATCATGCGGACATCAAACATGCCATATGGTCTCACACCAAGGATGAACACACACACACACACACACACACACACACACTCTAGAGAACGGTGCTAA
>NC_141337.1:12217500-12220000 GCF_037954235.1 Aulostomus chinensis | reverse complement strand
CACACACATACACGCGCACACACGTACATGCACACACACACACACCCGTATTTACTAGCCTCCCTCACCGAACTAAAATGGTCTCCCAAATCAACCTTTGCAAAGCTCCGTTACCTCCATTATAGATGCAATTGAGCCATGTCGGCCCTACAGTTCAGTCAAATACTCCCCAACTACACCAAGTCCTGGATTTCATCAGAGTAAAGCAGGGCCTGTGCAGAAAGAACACATGTAATATCATGTGATTTTGCATGCATGACCTGTATGTAAACATGTTAAGTTAACATGCGATATTGTATAACATAGGCATTTTTAACACGCACTTTGCATATAAGATCCATGATAGTGTGAAACCATGTAAATTCTCTTATTAAACCTCTAGGATTACATGTGAAAGCTGTTTAAAATCACACGCCAATCCTATGGTTCCATACTTAACCAGCCATCCTTGTCCATTTGTCTTCGGGTTATACGTGAAAATACTGCATATACCATTGTGACACCTATGGAAACTCAGGTGACATCCATGAGGCCACACGTAAAACCACAATGACAAGAGGAGAAACAGACCCAAAAGGGAAACTTGGTCCTTTACTTATGTGCAGAGGTCAGGAAACAAAGATCAGCAAGATTTTCTCAACACTATGAACCGCCAAGATTGTAAAATAGTAACTGATAGCAACGGCACCTTTTGGTGTCACAACTTAATTCACAAGTATTAAGTAAGTATAGGAGGCTGCACGGTGGTGCAGTGGTCAGCACTGTCACCTAACAGCAAGAAGGTTCCGGGTTCCAGGCATGGCTCGGGCACAGGATCTTTCTGTGTGAGTCTCCATGTTCTCCCTGTTCCTGTGTGGGTTCTCTCTGGTACTCCAGCTTCTTCCCACCATCCAAAGACATCAAGAGGGGACGAGGCACAATTGAAGACTCAATTGTTCAGAGAGCACCGAGGCACTTAACCTGACTCTTCTCCTCTTTGGGGTAGAATAAGTCAGAGGGTCCAAGACCCAGCACTTAGTGATTATGTAGCACTAACTGTGTTGTGTGATGTTGTATGTCTGTTATATAAAAAAACAATTTTTAAAAAGGTGGGGGGGGGGGGGGCAACACTTCTTCTGCCACTAGATGGCAGTACCTGTGACCAAATCACAACTGAAGCACTTTTGCGCTTCCTATGGACTTTTCCTTAATTAGGTCTAAATTCTTGCTTGTGTTGTACGTCGCTTTGGACAAAAGCGTCTGCTAAATGAAATTGTAGAATTGTAGAGGCTGATTGATACTCTAAATTGACTGTAGGTGTGACTGTGAGAGTGAATGGTTGTCTGTCTCTATGTGTTGGTCCTGAGATGGACTGGTGACCTGTCCAGGGTGAACCACGCCTCTCGCCCGTAGCCGCTGGGATAGGATCCAGCCCCCCACGACCCTTAATAGGAATAAGCGGAAGAAAATGGATAGATGGATGGATGGATGGAAGTAAGTATAGACGATAAGAACAACCACGACTTTCACTTTTGCAGTAGGCTGACAGTGTAAACAAGGATAATTTTTTAAATTATTTATTTTGAGAAGGAAATATAACGCATATCAGTTACCTTCTGCTAGCTTTAGTTGGGATTAGCTTAGCTTTGTTAAGCCTACATCATACATATCAGCTGGCCCATCTTATTTACTTCAGTAAAAATAGATGCTGTCTTCAACCATTGGTCTAATGCCATGCTGTTGACCTTTCGTTAACCTTTCTAGTTCTTAATTTCGCTTTACCTTCACTTCTTCTAAATTTGAAGGCTCTGCATTTACCAATTTATCTGAATTAAAACCTTAGACCATGTGGTCATGGTGCTTTACTAGTGTGTGTGTGTGTGTGTGTGTGTGTGTGTGTGTGTGTGTGTGTGTGTGTGTGTGTGTGTGTGTGTTCGCGTGTGTGCGTGTGTGCGTGTGTGCGTGTGTGCGTGTCAACTTGCTGTCTATGAAAGAGCTGCTCAACTGTCCCCCTCAGTGGGGAAAAAGGTGAAATATTCCCTCCTTTAATTTGTTGTATAAAGGAACAACTGAATCAGTCGAATGATTAAGTATCTATACGCATTATAAATGAATGTTTTAAGTGATTTTGAATAGTTATTTGATGGAGATTGTTACTTTCATGCCATGGGCAACTTAGTGGGAGTCAGTTATCCGACTGCTCTCTTCATTCATTCATCTAGATGCTTAAATAGATACACACATCGTCAGCCAGCCATTCTAGATTATTTGTCTCCTGTCCTGTGGCCTCAAAGCACCATCTGTCTGTCTGTCAGGGAGTGTCAATAGCTGGTCTCAGTCCCCCGACGTCTCTTCCTATAATCTATGTGACTGGCTGTCGGTGACCCCTAGTGACCTCCAGCTGTGTGTCATGACAACGGGACGCTGACAAATGTCAGTGCAGATATTGGCTTCCTCCATCTCCTCTGCCTGCCTCTCCCCTGGGTAGGAACCCACCCACACAGCCTGGTCAAACACTGCA